>NC_058403.1:82703485-82733825 GCF_002201575.2 Neomonachus schauinslandi | reverse complement strand
TTCTTTCTTTCTTTCTTTCTTTCTTTCTTTCTTTCTTTCTTTCTTTTGAAATTTATGTATTTATTTGAGAGAGAGAGAGAGGGTGCAAGCAGGGTGGGGAGGAGCAGGGGCAAAGGGAAGGAATCCTCAAGCAGACTCCCTGCTTAGCATGGAGCCCAACTGACATGGGGCTTGATCTCAGGACCCAAATCATGACATGAGCCCCACTCAAGAGTAGGAGGCTGAACTGACTGAGCCACCCAGGTGCCCTTCAAACAACTACGTTTCTCAATAATGAAGGTGAAGTATAGAAAATTTAGTTTTGAGACAGGATAAGAAAGAAATATAATGCAGTTTTTGAAATCAAAAGAGATTTTCTTGTTTCTGTCTCTTGACCATGGTGTTCAACCCAAGCTCTTACTTTAAAAAATCTTAGAGGAAGACATGACCAGTTTTGTATGAATTAGTGAAAGACCATTTCCATCTCCACTCAGTTAAAAATCTACATGTAATTATTAATAATGATTTATAACTCTAAAGCAGATTTTTCTGTAGTACCCAAGGTGCTTTTAAGAGACAAGTAACATTCTAAAACCTGGGGAGCCCCTTATTAGAAAGGATTATAGTTTAAGAGACCAACCTGCCTTACCCTAGCTGCTCCATGTTTTCTCTTTATGTCCATGCCTGATTTTTAAGACATGATGTATTTTCAAGGCCTCTCTAAACATAGAGACAACATATATACATTACGATTATTCTTTCATCATTTGGGCCATATGACCCTTCTGTATTCATTGAACTAATAGTTAACTATTAGTTATTACAACTATTAACTATTGTAACTATAACTATTAACTCTTTTGGCTTAAGAATTTCATTTAAAATAGTTCTGAAGATAGAAGGAGATGTTACCTGGCATTTTTGTCAGATTTCCTCCATTTCAGTTAGAAGTGCTCTTTCAAGGAATGGCACCAGAAGTGCGGGGAAATGTAGAATGAGCATTAGCAGATGGAACACTGCATGAGGGATTGAGGGAGGCAGGCCCTGACTGTGTCCTGCTTCGGCCACAACCTGGTCAGGCAGCCTTGGGCATACTTAACACCCTTTTTTTCTAACAACTCTTTTGGTTTATCTTGTCACTGTAGGTTTCCGAACTGGGGGCCACCTATGGCTGTTAGTGTGTTTCAAGGATTGATTTTTGGGGGCTGGGTAAGTCCCCCCCTAATCTCCACAAATAGCATGCATAATTTTAAGGACATTATTTTTTTTCCCCCGGGTCCATAATTTTATTCAGAGTCTCCAAAAGATCTGAGATCTTTAAAAGAACATCTTTTGAGGATCACTCAAGTCTTCTCAGTGGTAACATTCTATGGCCATTGGCTGTCTGTCTTTATGTGTATGCACATTTCCTTCTAGACCATAAAACTGTGTTTAGCATACTTGAAGGAAGGATTCTGATCAGGATACTTAAGAACATGGCTTAGAAATCCTTTTAGAAGGCAAAAAGCTCTAACGCTAAGGAGTCTTGGCTGGCAATCCCAGTTCCATCATACATAGCACATATAGGTATTTATATACACATATATGTACACATGTATGCACACACATATGTAAAAATACCACATATATTGCATTAAAGGCAGCTCTAATCAAGTTTTTAAAATTGGTTACTTAGAATGTCAGTGTCTGACTTGGCAAAACTGTAGTAAATTCTTGGGGCGCCTGGGTGGCTCAGTCGTTAAGCGTCTGCCTTCGGCTCACGTCATGATCCCAGGGTCCTGGGATCGAGCCCCGCATTGGGCTCCCTGCTCGGCGGGGAGCCTGCTTCTCTCTCTCCCACTCCCCCTGCTTGTGTTCCTCTCTTGCTGTCTCTCTCTCTGTCAAATAAATAAATAAAATCTTAAAAAAAAAAAAAAACTGTAGTAAATTCAGCCTCAGTATTAAGCAAGTATGTATTTAAAAATCCTTCCCAATGTCAATTTGTTTTAGATGTGTCTCTCGCAAGTAGCATATAGCTGTATTTTTTCCCCAATTCAACAACCTCTGCATTTTAACTGGATGAATTTCATTTAATTACATTAACTACATTTATTTAGATTTATTTTTATTGCTTGTATATCCTATTTGCTATGCTTTGTATGCTTTTTTCTATTTTCTCATTTCTCGCCCTTTTTTGGGTCAATTACATTTTTAAAATTCTTCTTAACTTTGTTAGAAGTTTTAAAATCTCTTTCTAGAGTTTTAGTTGTTACTCTTAAAATTTTAACACCAAGTTATACACTTTTAGTTTACTTTTGGCATTCTACTTCTTCCATCTGTATTTTTTTTTTTATTTTAGCAGTTCTTTCAGATTCTTTTAGCATTTTTTTCAGTGATGATTTCTGCATGATCTCTCTTATCCTTACTTGTCTTTCATTTTGAATGACAGTTTAGTTGGTTATAGGATTCTAGGTTGACAGTATTTTCTTTCAATATTTTGAAGATACTATTCAATGATTTTCTGGTCTCTCTTGCTATTGATGAGAAGTCCATATAGTCCATATAGTCCTTAGTAGCTAAGATGTCTATTTTTCCTGATTGCTTTTGATATTTGATCTCTTTTTTTTTGATATTCTAGTTTCACTCTGAACTGTTCTGGGTGTGAATTTGATTATGTATTTATATTTTCAGTAAAGTGCTATGCTATATTGACTGGTTTGACATCTCTCCACATCAGTAAATATTGATACAGAATATCTTCCCATGTCCATAAATATTCATCTACTTTGTCAATTTAAACTTTTGCATTTCTGTATAGTTGGAGATTAAAGTATTTCATCTCATTTTTTATTTGAATAAAATCATATATACACACATGCAAGAAAAAGGGGTCAAAACCTGGGATACCACTGATGTATTGAGTAGCTTACTGGTGCACAGAAGCCACTCACATCGTGTCAGGGATTGTGGATTGTGTGCATCTTTTCCCAACTCTACATTCAGTGATGTCACTTTGGTTATAATGGGAATATTTATATTATGAAAATTGACTAATGCTGTAAAGCAGGGATTTTTTTTTTTCTGGCAAGTTGGTTCTTTTTTTAAAATTTAAATTTAATTAGTTAACATGTAATGTATTACTGGTTTCTGAGGTAGAGGTCAGTGATTCATCAGTCTTATATAATACCCAGTGTTCATTATGTCACATGCCCTCCTTAATGTCTAGCACCCGGTTACCCCATCTCCTCCCCCCTCTCCTCCAGCAACCCTCAGTTTGTTTCCTATGTTAAGAGTCTCTTATGGTTTGTCTCCCTGTCTGATTTCATCTTGTTTTATTTTTTCCTCTCTTCCCCTATGATCCTCTGTTTTGTTTCTTAAATTCCACATATAAGTGAGATCATATGATAGTTATCTTTCTCTGATTGACTTATTTTGCTTAACATAATACCCTCTAGTCCCAACCACATTGTTGTAAATGGCAAGATTTTGTTTTTGTGGGTTTTTTTTTTTTTGATGGCTGAGTAATATTCCATTGTATATATATATATATATATATACCACATCTTTATCCATTCATCTGTCGATGGACACCTGGGCTCTTTCCATAGTTTGGCTATTGTGGACATTGCTGCTATAAACATTGGGGTGCAGGTGCCCCTTTGGATCACCACATCTGTATCTTTGGGGTAAATACTTAGTAGTGCAATTGCTGGGTCATAGGGTAGTTCTATTTTCAACTTTTTGAGGAATCTCCATACTGTTTTCCAGAGTGGCTGCACCAGCTTGCATTCCCATGAACAGTGTAAGAGGGTTCCCCTTTCTCCACATCCTTGCCAACATCTGTCATTTCCTGAGTTAATTTTAGCCATTCTGACTGGTGTGAGGTGATATCTCATTGTGGTTTTGATTTGTATTTCCCTGATGGCAAGTTGGTTCTTAAACATTCACCAACACACCACTAGTTATCTTCCTTCTAGTAGACACTTATTACCTTTTGCCAGCATCTATGATACCCATCTTGTGTAAGCTTAGCTTTGCCGAGATCCAAAAACACTCCTGACTCTAGCAAGAAGTCTGCTCGCAGTCTCAAGTATACTAAGTAGCGGGCCATAGAGTCACTCATTCTTTCGTCTATTAGTACACTTACTTAATGAATATGTTTGAAAGCCTATTATGGGCCAAGCAGCATGTTGGGCACGGAAAACACACAGATGACCAAGAACAGAACATCGACCAAACCAAAGGTCAGTTTTAATCCCCAGTGTACCTTCTCCCTACCACTTAGCATGATCATTTGTTGGGCTGTATTCCTGAGGCCCACTGTGCCTCAGCTTAATCTTTCTGCATTATGACATCCATGTCAACTAAATGGAGAGAAGATGTGGCCAGAGGCATGGCGTAGATTGGTTGCTTTTGTTTATAGGAATGCACTTCTCTTAGCAAATAATGCTTTAGTATTCCAGAGTAAAGATCATAGAACCCATTGTTTATCCATAAGCTCTTATAACCCCATCAAGTGTTTCCAAGTAAGCAATTTTAATTAAGTTTTCATCTATAGAATTATACATTTTGAAATAAATGTTAGATGTTTGGGAGTTGATTCCTACTTACTATAATTCCAAGAAGTCTGCTTAAAAATTTAAGTTCTGGAGACATCAAGTAGTTCTTTCAATGTTACATTTTGATGAGTTCAGGATAAATTGATAAAGAGCAGATGAATGAAGCTATTCTAGAGCTCACATGGGTTTAAAAATTAAGCTAAATATATTGACAAAATATGCTTTGGCTTTTGCCAAGTTTCCAAATTTTTTAAGAAGTTTGAAACATTTTGTTGAGTTGAAAATGTGACTGAAACTACCAATGTACTATTTAACTAGTGCAGTGTCCGTTAAAACAATATAAAAGTTTTAATTAAATTGATTAACTTTATGTAAATATGATCAAGTTACTATCTTAGTTTACTAATTTAAAAATAACCATGGGACACCGGGTGGCTCATTTGGTTGAGTGTCTAACTCTTGGTTTCAGCTCAGGTCATGATCTCAGGGTCCTAGGATGGAGCCCCATATGGGGCTCCATGCTCTGCAGGGAGTCTGCTTGAGGATTCTCTCCCTCTCTCTCTGTCCCTTCCCCTGCTCGTGCTCGCTCTCTCACACTCTCTGTCTCTAAAAATAAATAAATAAATCTTTAAAAAAAACCCACAAAGAATTATATATTTCATAGATTAATTATAGGTGTCTCATAATTAAAGCAATGAGTTAGTAACATGAAAACATTAAAACTAAGACCCAAATTTAGTTATTTTTTAAAAAATATTTTATTTATTTATTTATTTGACAGAGAGAGACACAGCGAGAGAGGGAACACAAGCAGGGGGAGTGGGAGAGGGAGAAGCAGGCTTCCAGCCGAGCAGGGAACCCGATGCGGGGCTTGATCCCAGGAACCTGGGATCATGACCTGAGCTGAAGGCAGATGCCTAATGACTGAGCCACCCAGGCACCCCCCAAATTTAGTTATTGATGAGGCCTTGTAAGCTCTTCAAAATATTAAGCTGTTATGTAAATTATTGCATAAATTAAGAAAACATGCAAATTCTAAGATATATGTTACGATATTTCCCAGACATCCATAAACCTGTGAAGCAAATATATCTTTCATATTCAAAGTGGTTTGAGACAAAAACCACAAAAAATCTTGTTCAAAAATCTTAAAGAAGTCATTCAGAATATTAGAGGAGGTGTCAAAAGAGAAATGTGATTGCCCAGGGAGTTCTTCAATGAGCTCAGATTGTAAGAAACTATGGAAGAATGACCACATAAATGAGGATTAGTGCAAAAATGGCAGTCTTGTTTAGAGGGTGTAGGAAGGGTTAATTTTAAAATGCATTGGGGCACCTGGGTGGCTCAGTCAGTTAAGTGTCTGACTCTTGATTTCTGCTCATGTCACGCTCTTAAGCTCATGAGATCGAGCCCTGTGTTGGGCTCTGCACTGGACATGGAGCCTGCTTAGAATTCTCTCTTTCCCTCTCCCTCTGCTCCTCCCCACCCACTCACTCACTCTCTCTCTCACTGAAAATAAAATAAAATAAAATAAAATAAAATAAAATAAAATAAAATAGGGGCTCCTGGATGGCTCAGTCGGTTAAGTGTTTGCCTTCGGCTCAAGTCGTGATCCCAGGGTCCTGGGATCCAGCCCTGCAATGGGCTCCCTGCTCAGTGGGAAGCCTGCTTCTTCCTCTCACTCTGCCACTCCCTATGCTCGTGCTCTCTCTCTTTCTCTATCAAAAAAATAAATAAAATCTTAAAAAAAAATAAAATGTAGTAAGCCTCATGCAACACCAAAGACCACAAAAAGGACATTCAGAGCAAGAAGAAAAAGATGTGCAACTTGGGAATGACAGAATATGGTTGACCATTGAACAACATGGGTTTGAGCTATGCAGGTCCACTTATACACAGATTTTTTTTTTATAGTACATTACTGTAAGAATATTTTTATCTTCCTTACGGTTTTCTTAGTAACAGTTTTTCTCTAGCTTACAGTATTATAAGAATATAGTATATAATACATATAACATACAAAATATTTGTTAATCGACTTTTTATGTTATTGGTGAGGTTTGTGGTCAACAGTAGCCTATTAATAGTTAAGGGAGTAAAATGTTATATGTGGACTTTTGACTGTGTGGGGGTTGGGGTTGGTGTTGGTACCCCTAAACCCTATGTTGTTAAAAGCTCAATTGTAATATTGGTAGAAGGTGGAAAGAAGACAGATAAAATCAATGCCTTTCTTCCTTATTGAAGAACATAATGTCCAGACTCTAAAATGCAGGGTAAATATTCAAGACAGGACACATTTGACTAGGATAGAATAAAAAGTTAAATAAGTCCATGCCTTTAAATAGATTCATGCCTCAATTTTTGAGTGACATATGTAGGATGATTACTAAGTCTATAGATGTGACTTCCAATCCACTGCTGACAAAACTTAAGGAGATGTTGCCGACAACACGAGTGGGGCCAGGAGACAGGAAATGAGCACATTCTATTGCTGTTAACGAAAGGAGAAACTGTCGGACTACGAAATTATAATGCTGATCCTGGGTAATAATTGAAAACAAATTATAAATCTAATGATTTCTAAGTACCTAAAAGAAAAGCAGAGTTATTAATTGTCAGAACCAAATGCAGAAGAACCAAATGCATTGACAAGCTGTTATCTTATTCTCAGCAAGATGATACAGTCTCTCATTAAAAACCTGGATGGCAGAAGAGTTGGTTGGATTAACAGCATGCCTCTGCGATCATGGAGAGAGATTCTTTAGAAGAGAAAAGGGTCTTAACCTTGATCTTGTTCTGTTCAGTGTCTATTAATGACTTAAATGAGGGCATATATAATATTCATCACATTTGCAGAGAAGTCCAGATTGTGAGGGAAAGTTCATAGAACAGATGACAAGTGTAAAAAGATAACCAATTCCTGGAATAATGGGTTTAAACTAACATGATGAAAATTAACAGAGATTACTATAGAGTTCTGAATTTAGGTTAAAAAAAAAAAAATCAAAGCCTACGGGAGGGGTTGGGAGTCCAGCATGGCAACAGTTTGTGTGAAAGTTTGATGGATCATCCCAGCTGCTGTTTCCTATCTCATAAGAAGTAAGGTCATCCCACTTTACGATGGTCAGCAAGCACATTTTGATTAGACTTTTCACTTTTGGGAGGAAAGTAGTGAGGATGGTGATGATTGTTGCAGTTAACTAAAACTGGTGGCTGGTCAAATGGTTGAAACTACACCCAATAGGCCAGCTACTTGTTCAAAGGCTTTTGAACAAGTAACGTTCAGGAGCAAATCCTGGCTACACTGTTAGGAGTCTGTGTGTTTTTGGAGAGGTCCCATAACTTCTGTTAGCCTCAGTTTCCTTGGCTGAAAAGTGAAGATAAAAATACCTACTTTGCAGAATTGCCATGAGGATTATAGATGTGTAAGGGACCTCTCCCAGGGTCTGCCTCTATGTGCTTGGTAAATGGTAACTATTAGTACAGTAATTATCATTTTACCAGGTCTTGGAGATAGAAGCATGTGTGGGCTTCACAGATTAGGATTCTTTCATGGCTCACTGGTCCCCAGGAATAGGGTACTTCTAAACAATATTTAGAAGAGTATGAGGATACCATCTTTATGAAGATTGCACTCAGGATCAGATTTTTAAATTATGATGAAAGTGGTCTGTATTGGAAGCAAATATTATTTGATACATACATCTTAAGGGAAGAGGACCCCCAAGCTCTGGGGTTTAAGGTTGCAAAAGTTGGAGACTGATATGAGGTGAGGTGTTAGCATTAATAGAGATTTAACTGCTAAGGATTTTTTAAAGGACTGTTAATGTTTTTTAGTGCTCTATTACAAAGCTCTACAGTCCCTGCGGAGTCTGCCTAACCTTATTTTCCCTGTGAAGTCTGTTATTTTTCATGTGCACTTTTGCAGAAGACAAGGGTTTTTTTGTTTTTTGTTTTTTTTTTTCAGGTACACATGTAGTGTATTAGAGCAGAAATGCTGTAGATGAACATAGGAATGTAAATGAAACCTCATATTTACTTGATACCTTACTCTTAAAATAATTCCACAACAACACATAGCTAGGAATAAGCACAGAAAGTACACTGAGAGAGCGCCTTGGTTTAGACCTTGGAGTTGCTGGGTTCTAATCTGAGAACTTCACTCATTGGCTGCGTGGTTTAGGCTGAACTCTATAGCCTAAAATTGTAGTGCTAATCCTGAGGACCTGCGAATGTGACTGAATTTGGAGATAGGGCCTTTAAAGAGGTATGTAAGGTTAAATTAGATCATTAGGGTGGGCCCTAATCCAGTATGACGGATGTCTCTAGAAGAGATTAGCACACCTATAGGCACAGAGGGAAGACCCCGTGAAGACACAGGGGGAGGAAGGCCAATTAGAAGCCAGCGAGAGAGGCCTCAGAAGAAACCAACCCTGAAAACACCTTGATCTCAGACTTCTAGCCTCCAGAACTGTGAAATAATAAATTTCTGTTGTTTAAGCCACCCAGCCTTTGGTACTTTCTGATGGCAGCCCTAGCAAACTAATATGCTGTGTAACCCTGGATATTTAATCTCTTTGAATTATCATTTCCTTATCTTTAAAGTGGAAATTATGACATAAAAATAGGTGGTATTTTATTTTTTTGAGGAATTATTTATTTATTTGAGAGAGAGAGAGCACGCGCGCGTGTGTGAGCCCACGGGGGAGAGGCAGAGGGAGAGGGAGAATCTCAAGCAGACTCCCAGCTGAGTGCAGAGCCTGACGCAGGGCTCGATTCCACAACCCTGAGATCATGACCTGAGCCGAAAACAAGAGTTGGATGCTTAACCCACTGAGCCACCCAGATGCCCCTTAGGTGGTATTTTAAAATAAACAAGTAAAATAAATTATTTCATATTGGGGGAAAAGATGCCAAAGAAAAAAATAGTCTTGAATCACGGTGGCTTTTAAATGTTATTTCTCTAAAAGTCTGAGAGAGAAAATATACATATATTCAGACTTGAAAAGACCGAAAATGCTATGTTAAAACTAACTAAATAATTGAATGGTAATTATTTACAAGAAAAATTTCCGGTAGCATTATGCCATCAATTAAAGAGTGCTCCAATGGAATTTCAATTACAATTTGATCCTCTCTCCCCAAAAACGTCAATTTGCATACATCAACTATTTAGAGACATACCTATTGCATAAATTAGGACACACCCGCACTTGTTCAATACTTAAGGTTTGATTTAATCAAAGATTTCAGGATGCTGAGAGCAGCCTAGGCCTGCCGTTATGGTAATGCATGCATAGACTGCAGTTGATAATCAGAGCTGTGTTGGGCATTCCACTTCGCACCTCCTAGGGCACCAATTTTCAGAGACTGTTAGAACCCAATAGAAAAATCTCACCTAAGATTCATCTGTGAGCTAAATTACAGGGGAAGCCATTATCATTCATTTTACATGCACTATTGTTCTGGGTTGTCAGACGAGCTCCTCTGGATCAGAGGAAAGAATTTTGCTAGCTTTGAGAATCCTGAGAATGGAAATGGTCAACCGAGGTATGTCATTGTTCTTCCGATCAAGATATATTCTTACCTGAACCAAAAGGATATATTGAGTCTCCACTAGATGCCTAGCCCTGGACGCCTGAGTTCTGGAGTGGGGATGGAGGAGCAGATATTTTAAAATCTGGTCGGAAGAGACCAAACAGACACGAAACAATTAGAAATCAGTGAAATGTTAAGTTATATGGAATTAAGTGAAAAGAGATTTCAGAGAAAGGCAAGAACAGTGTAAATTTGAGGAAGGGAATGAGGCTGAGGGAGGAGGAAGGAAGGATTTAGATATGGAAATTTAAAGTAGAGGATACTGTGGAGGTTATTTTGGATGGGTGCAATTTGAGGGGAAGGGTGTGCTTGTGTGTTGCGCATACGTGATCAGGCACCACTTTCCCCGGGCGGGGGAGTGTTGAGAGAGAGCCGGAGCAAAGGTATGTAAGTGAAAGAACCTAGATTCTGTGCATAACGAACAAAGAAAAATCTGGCTGTGAGAAAAAGATGTGCAGTTCCATCCCATTTACTGTCAGGATTAGGAATGCGTTCTTTCTAAATCCTGAGAATAACCTATAATATTAAGTATTACCAGCTTCATTTTGCAGATAAAGGAACTGAGTCTTAGAGAAATTAAGTGACTCGCCTTCAGTCACACGTATTAAACGCGCAAGCCTCCAAAGTCTTCCTGAGGTCGCCTAGGGGTGGTGGAGAGTGCCTGGGTCCGCGTGGGAATCACAGATCCATGGATGCTGCTGGCGCCCACAGTAGCATCCACTTAGCCAGCTGCATCCCTCAGCTGCATTCATTCCCCGGGAGGATCATCCCTCCAGACCTTGGCTAACGACCATTATGCGTGGGGTACAAAAGGCCAGTCCCCTTGCTCAAGCTGGAACCCACTTTGGGATGTGCTTTGTGCTCTGGAGCTTCTCCATGGGGTCTGAAGCTGAGATCCCATTCTTGCTTCGCTTCTTCTCCCTCCTCTACATACACTCCAGCCTTCATCCTTTACTTCCTTTCTGCTGACAGCTCTCCCTGTGTAACTCACATCTGACGAAGACACACTTATCCATCAGATATGCCTCAAAACTGTGTTCAGTGCGTGCAGTGTATCGCTGTTGCGAGTGCGGACACTGTGCTGTGGAACTATCAGGCAGCACGGCGCTGAGCCGGCAGTGGGGGCGCTGGTGATGACCTTCACCATCAGCCCCCGGGTCGATAGGAGGCACTCTACCTGCATCTTCTCACCCAAAGCTTATGACTCACCCTTGAGGTTAGGTTCTGTGATTATGCTTATATTCATAGATGAGGAAATTCTGGTCCGGGGAGGATACATTATCTGCTCGTGGTCACACAGTTTGTAAGTTGCACCCTCAGGATTCCAGCACACTTGTGTTTAACTTCACAGCTAGCTGCAAAAAAACAGTTTGTGCATACTGGAACATGTACCTTACTAAATGTGTAACTTACTGAAATGTTTAAGAACCATGGCTCAGCACCATCAGGGCAGTAAATAGCTCTACTCGGTGTTGAAGGGAGACCAAATTACAAAGGTGGATCCAATCTGATCCCTTAGATGGGTCACTCTCAACACAAAATGATTTGAAAGCGACAGAGCATAAAAGAAGGTGGTAAAGTGGGCAGAGGAGTATGAAGTAGGTAAAAGATACAGTGACCACATCATTGATTATTCAAATTGGAACACTATAGAGGGTGGTAGGAGATGCCATTAGTAATTACATGAGGACAACAAGTATAAGCCAGGACTCTCTAGCAAACAAGGATGTATGATCACCACAGTAATAGGAGGCAACGGGGAGCTATAGTAGGTTCTTGAGCAGGGGCGTGAAATAATTCTTCTGTCACTCGTATGCAACATGATTTAGAAGAAACGTTGGAAGCTGAGAAAACAGCAGATAGTAGATTGTTCCAGATCTACAGTGTGTGATCCATCTGGGTTTCTGCCTGGCTTCTCATTTTTTCTCTAGTTCACTATGTTGGAAATGGTCTTCCTTTCTGGACCTCAGCATGCTTGTCAGAGGTTATCAGCCAATCCTCTTGTCCCTGGGGATCAGAACTCTGTCAGGTACTCCTGACCACTGGTTAGACCCTTTGTTTAATTCAGATGGACTCTACCTTAGAACCCAAATATCCTCATTCTGCTGGCTCTGTTCCCTAGAACATCTACATTCCCATGGGCTGTCCCCTGCCCTGCAGGACCCTGTGATTGTCCTCATGGAGACACTTCTGCCTGAACAAGAAGGTGGGGATGTACGTCTGCCATGAGACACTCAGGCTTTCTGCCTAGATAGATTTGTCCTAAAGGTCATTTCCCTCTGGGCTAAAGCAAGAAAGTAAATGGAAAATGTTTGTATGAAAGATCTAGTGTTTCTGGCCTTATGCTCAGAGTTTGTAGCAATCCTGGGTTAAATGCTGAGGCTTTCTACCCTCACGGAGGGCCTCACTATAGCTCCCCACTGCCTCCTATTACTCACTGTATCTTTTACCTGCCTTATACTCCTTTGCCCACCCTACCATCTTCTTTTATGCTCCGTCGTTTTCAGATCATTTCGTGTAGAGGGTGACCCATCTAAGGGATCAGATTGGATCCACCTTTGTAACTTGGTCTCCCTTCAACACCGAGTAGAGCTATTTACTGCCCTGATGGTGCTGAGCCATGGTTCTTAAACATTTTAGTAAGTTACACATTTAGTAAGGTACGTGTTCCAGTATGCACAAACTGTTTCTTGGAGCTAACCGGTGTCTTGTCTCCAGGTTTTAAACACATTGCATTACCTTTACAGAGTTAGGATTAAGGTCAATTGTCCCTATCAAATGGGTTTCAGAGGGGGGAAGAGAATAGAGGACCTATTATTATCAATGGAGAACTTCTTTGTAAGAAGGTCGACTATAGACTTGCAGCATTAAAGAGAGAGAGAGAGAATGGGGTCTCCAGCAAATCTCCAGGGTCTGAAGAGGTCCCAAGAAAAAAAATTAAACATGTAGACAGTGTTGTTTGGAATTGAAGCACAGGTTCTTTCACGAAGCAGCATTCGGTGCCCTGGTCCTCAGGAAAATACTCTCTTTTGGTCTGCTGTGGGAGAGAATAAAGAAGACAAGGAAACTGAGGAATCGATGAAGCAAATCTAGGGACGAGCCCTTCCAGTGTGAACGCGGGCCTTTGTTTCTGAATGCAAGCTGCTCATCCAAGCGTAAAGAACTCGAGCTTCTGAGATGGGCATACAGTGTATTTTTGTGATTTACAGACCTTAGAATCATACAAACTAAGGCTCAAATCCTAAACCTGTAATTTAACGATCATGGGACTTTGGATAAGCTCCCTAACCTCTGAGCTCTATCTTCCGCAGCGACAAAATGTCAGGGGAAAACAGTGCCTTGTGAGGTCGTCATGCGGTGTAAATGAAGTACTGTTTGTCAAGTCTCAAGCGTGGAGCCTGACGCTCAGTGAAGGGCAGTTCTTGCTCAAACAGGCACTCATGGGCTGATTTCTGCCTCCTCTGTGCTCCTGTACCACTCTGCACAGCCCACTCTCGAGGCACATATCACACCATCGCACGCTTAGTTGTCTGCGTCTCCCCCATCCTATCACTTGCTTCGCCTTATATTC
Organism: Neomonachus schauinslandi; assembly: GCF_002201575.2. Taxonomy (NCBI): domain Eukaryota; kingdom Metazoa; phylum Chordata; class Mammalia; order Carnivora; family Phocidae; genus Neomonachus; species Neomonachus schauinslandi. The sequence continues at coordinate 82,720,139 of NC_058403.1, read as the reverse complement.
CACAGCCTGGCATACAGGTGCTCAGAACATAAATAGATAGATAGATAGATAGATAGATAGATAGATAGATAGATAGATAGATATGGATAGATACAGATATAGATACATATATATTTTTTAATAATAGCTTCAAGAAAATATTCTCTTTAAAATCTTAAATCAACAAAGTTTTGTTCCTTCTTTTAAGAGGAGGCTGTCTAAAACTATAATTGCGTTTATAAGTTGTTTTTTTTTTTAAGATATACACTTCCAGGTCCTTTTCCCCATAAAACTAGGAGACACCCACAGAACTCCTTTGTCATGGGGTCTCCCGTGAGGAGTAAATGACTCAGGATGTGTAGAGGGCTTGCGACAAGCCTCATCCTGAGCAGGTGCTTAGTCAGCCCTTGCGATGATTTATGTCTAACTTGCTATGTATTTGCTATGACAGAGACACAGCATTTGAGGTCATTTGATGTGTAATTTTTGTTTTTTTGAAGATATGTTTATGTTGAAAAACTTAATTACATTCTCACTACTGTTTATTTGGAAAATTCTATAGAAAATACCAACTCCTTAGCTTAATGACCGGCTTCTTTTTGAGGCTCCTGTAGATGGAGTTTGATGAGCGACCCTTCTCTTAAAAGACATGAGAGAGGGTGCCTGGGTGGCTCAGTTGTTAAGCGTCTGCCTTCGGCTCAGGTCATGATCCCAGAGTCCTGGGATGGAGCCCCGCATCGGGGCTCTGCAGGAAGCCTGCTTCTCCCTCTCCCACTCCCCCTGCTTGTGTTCCCTCTCTCGCTGTGTCTCTCTCTGTCAAATAAATAAAATCTTAAAAAAAAAAAAAGACACAAGAGACTCGGAGACCAGGACCGAGATCCCTAGATAGACCTTTAGACGTAGAAATCCTCTGGCCCAGGGTCTTGGTCTGGGCTTGGAGCACATTTTGTGCTGGGGTTCCTGAGTAGCTTTGGAGAACGTTATCAGTGATGAGTCCAGCCACATGCTGTCTTTCATTCCAGTCTGTGTTTCTGAAGTTGTCTTCATGGAACCAGAGTGCTGCTCTGGCACCTCGGGCATAGGCCTGATCGTCCTGCCACCGTTCGAGTCCACATCTGCACTCAAACTGCCTTGGCTGCTGTCCAGTCTTCTGCTGCCTGACCCCTGGTTTGGGTGAGGTTCGTTGAATGTTGATTTATAAAAGCCGCTAGGGTCAATTAGGCTATGCCCACATTGGTGACCACACTGTTGTCTCATCAGCTGCTTTAAATACATTCTCTCATTTGAAACCTCTCAACCAAATGGAGACCCTGCCCTCCCTCCCACTCATCAAACTGACCCTTTAGTAGTGGATCCAGTGACTGCATATGGAAATGGCCCATATTAGCTGTGTGGCTTCAACAAATGCTCACTATCTTCCCATTCTTTCCGCAAATGAGGAGCATCACCAAGGATACGCTAACAATTACATTCTCGATTCAGTCTCAGAAAGAGCTTCCAGATCGGCCCTTCCCGTCCATCCTCATTGTCTAGCCTTCTTGAAGCCCTAAAACTGTGTTCATGCCATCCAACAAAGTGCTGTCAACCTTGTCCCAACTCACACTTCTAGTCTCACTTCCCTGGAAGGAGATGTGGCCAATATCCTCCTGCCCCAGACACGCTGTTGCCCAGGAGTTTATCACAGTTGTCCATAAAGGTCATGTCTTTCCAAAGCTCTTCTCTTTGCCTAGGATACTCGTCCATTTTGAAAAAGTCCTGCTCATCCTTTTTGCCTAATTTGAATGTCATAGCCATGACACTCTTGGTTGACTCTGGAAAAATAGACAGTTATCCCTTCCTTTTCAGTGCTCTCAGAGCTTTCTGTTTTGTCTCGGGTATGGCCCTTATGGTGTGCTGAATTATCTATTTACACATGTGTCTCCTCTCACTGCGCTGTGGGAGTGAGGACGGCAGAGATAGCTCATATTCAGTGGCGCATCTCTAAAGCCTACACATAGTAGGTACAATGTTGGAGGAACAACCAGTAACTGGGTATAAGGTCCTTCTGCTCGTGTAAAATGGGCTCGGGACTACTGTGGTTTTGTGATTTGATGTAAAATGATAAAGTTTAAAGGGGGAAAAACTTCCCTGACCTGTTGCGACGTACAGCAAGAGATTTTATTGCTTATTTCTGTTCTCATGTGCCATATGGCTTCCCATTCACAAACTGCTCTAGTGAGAATTACTTTTGCAGGTAATTTTCTAATGATTGTCTTGGGATAAACAAATTTATCAGACTGGTTTGGCTAATGTATTCAAGGAGGTTCACAGGGGAAAAGATTAATCATCTAAGAAGCAAGCCGGTGTCTGTCATTAGGCGGAAGGGTCCAGAGATGATCAGAGCTGAACGGGTGGTTGCTATGACTGCAGATACTTTTCTCTCCCTTTGTGAGGTCAACGGCAGCTCCCAAGCTGATTGGCTGAAATTAGATTATCCTGCTGACCAACCATGGGGAGTTAATTTCATCAGAAAGAGAAAAATGGTGGGAAATCCTGCCGTGATGCTACAAAGGAATTTTTTTTTAGAAACCCACAGAGTCCAAGTTTGCTTCCATTATAATTAATATGTTCTTTCTAATAAAATAATTTCAGGAAGGCAGACAACAGTATTCATCTATTATTTTGTATATCCATCGAAGCTTTAATCTGGTTTGTCCTCAAACCTAACTCTCAAAGTTGAAGAAACCTTTATTTTCCTGTTTCACCTCCATAACCAAAGACTGTCATCGTGTGTGTGTGTGTTTATATGATTGGAGATAAGCTAATTGTGGAAAACAAAAAAGGAGCTGGCACAGTTAAAGGTATTTGCTTGCAGGGCTCCTGCCCTAGTGAAATAACGGGCCCAAAAAACTAAGCAGAAATACTTACCTTTGGATGGGGAGCATCCTTCAAATTGTTGAAGGGAATCCTGCCTCCCAAAGGGTTCTTCCCAGGAAGTCATAGATGGCCTACCCTCTGGCTTTGCAATGGGTACATCCTTTTTTCTCGGAATTAAATACCACTGGCCTCGATTATTATACTTATTTCTGTGTGGGAAAGGTACAAAATTAGTTAATCTCAGAGACAAGATGAACTTCAGGTTCTGCTGAGTTGTGAAACCAAGTGGATGTGAAATACAAATCAAGGAAAACCGTCCTAGGATTTATTTGTTTCTTTAGCACATATGCCACTCTGGAGAAATAAAATATGATTAAGGAAGAAATGGAAAAAGAGCTGATGTTGAAACTATGGGCAATCTGCATGCTTCTATCTGTGCAATAGCCAAATCTACATATTTTAAAAATCAAATTAACTTGTTGTGGCACATTTGGGTCTGTGCCAAAGGGTCCATGAGGAGGGCCCCAAAATGCCCTGTTCCTGAAAGCCATGTCTGGGGGAGTTGGGGATCATCATGTCCATATAAAATGTAATGACGAACTCCAGGCAACAAAAGAGCACTGCCGAGCAATAGTTTCAAGCAGGAAGCACCATAGGCATTTCTAGGAAGAAGAGGACAAAAGCACCATGGCTGAAGTAATCCAGATCCAGGCGTTTCTCCCAGACCAGAGAGGAGAAAGATAAAGAGATCACCGGGCTGATGTGTGTCCTATTAGCACATCACTGAGGATTTAGGAAACAAAGACAGAACAGCCCAGTTCCATCACCCTTATAGTCATCATTATAGTAAGCATATCTGTTCACTGCTTATCCCGTCAGCCACAGCACTCCGAGGACAGCACTTACTTTGTTATTATTATCTTTATCATCGCATTATAATTAACGTGAGGAAATTGGGCCACAGAGATTAACCCACCTAAACTTATACCATTCATAAATGGGGAAGCTAGAATTCAACTCTAGTTCCCCTTGTTAGCACTTTTCCGCATGTGTCTCGGAATATTTGACATAGGTAGTCATCACAATGTGCATGTGCTGCTACCTTTTTTCACCTGTTATTTATTATGTAAACTTAACAATCACTTTTTTTTAAAGATTTTATTTATTTGACACAGAGAGGCACAGCGAGAGAGGGAACACAAGCAGGGGGAGTGGGAGAGGGAGAAGCAGGCTTCCCGCGGAGCAGGGAGCCCGATGCAGGGCTCGATCCCAGGACCCTGGGACCATGACCTGAGCCGAAGGCAGACGCTCAACGACTGAGCCACCCAGGCCCCCAAATAATCACTTTTGATAACTACATACTACTTCATTAAGTGGCTGTGCCACCGTGACTGCACATTTTAGTATTGCTGGACTCCATGTATTTTCCAGTTTGGGAGACATTGTCTACAGAAAGCTGTTTTCTCCGTCCAATATTTAGGCTATTTTCTTAAGGTAAATTAAGAATGAATTATTAGGAATGAAAGGGTATGAAGACTTTTTGAAAAACTGTGTTGTCAAGTTCTCTCGTCAAGAATATGAGGATGCTCAATTTACCACATTCCTGCCGGCCCTGGGAAGAATCATTAATACACAAAACCAAAAAATGTAGATTGATGGGTAACAATAAGCTTCCTGTTTTAATGTGCTTTTCTTGACCACTAATTAATTCCTTTGTTTGTTAAAAACACATTTCTTGAACACCTATTGGTTTTGGGATACTTTTATTGGAAATACCACTATGGCAGCATGTGGAAGGCAGACCAATGGGGGGGGGGATTGAGGAGGGGAGGACAGGTTCAGATACTATCTTAATAGAATGAATAAGATAAATAGCAACCGAGTCATTTAAATAAGTGGACAATGAGGTGCATAGAACATATAATATCACAAGCTCCATGAGTTATTTAGATCTTTAGTTCTGGTGGAATTTCCTTAGGAAGAAGATATTATCAAATTCCCCAACCCAGGCAATTACATTTGATAAGGGCTTTGTAGGTAGAAGCAAGAGATTTTCAAAGCTCATCTTCACACTCATTTCTCTTCCAAACTCTTAAGACTGCGGCCATTGGGTTGTCATGTTGTATCGCTGCAGACTGAGGTAGCATTTCAAGCAAGAGTGACGTGGTTCTGGCGAAAGATGTTGAAATCTGAGTTTGGGTAGCACAAGAATAAAACTGAGACCGCTCTGTCTCATGGCTCCCCCAGGGTGGGAGGGGATGGTCATCCATCCTCCCATTTCTGGCTACAGTGCAAACATCATACAGCCAGATGGTTTGTTCTAGAGTGTGGCTGTCACACAATTCAGGGCTACTTGAAAGCTGTCCTATGGTAACACAATCGATTATTGTCATCATAGAGAGTGGACAGTGATGAAACCAATCATAGTCTGTTTCCAGGGACCATTCATGTTTTGAGACAAAAATAGTTTGCCAAACAGAAGATGTTTTTATTCCGAGATCGTGCTTGCTGGAGCTATATATATATATATATATATCTTATATATATATCATATATATATATATATATATTTTAGCTCAATTCCTGGTAAAAAGTAAATGCTCAATAAATATTCATCACTTTTGTAATATACATTATGACTGTTTTATTATTAAATTTGCCAAAGTGAGATTTCCCCTTCATATTCTAAAGACACCTAGAAATGAAAGGAAAAAAGGAAGAGCACCCCAGATGAAAGAGCAGGCAGGATGAAGGCGGGGTGGGGGGGAGATACTTTTAGGATGGGGCTGCTGCTGGGAAGCTCAGAGGAAGGAGCAAGAAGAATAAAGAGGCTGATGAGGAGGACAGAGGGGAGATCAACGGTTAACTGTGTGGAGTTTGGGGAGCAACGAAAGGTCCTGGACAGGAAGAGCAGTACTGTGGAAAAACGAAAGACATGTTAGCAAGTTGGGGCTCTGAAATCCCTGAGGACTCCAGCTGCCTCAGGCTAAGCCCTAGTCTGTTCCTGAAGCCACAAGGTGCCGAACCATGCTCACTGCTGCATGCCAGGGTGCGTGCGGATTTGCAAATGACAACAGATCGCTCTATTGCTCTCTGGACATTAGAGGCTGAAGGGTGGGGATGACAGGCTGATGGACCATCATTTTGTCTCATTTAAGGCAAGATCAGTAACTTAATGTCGAGATTTCAGTTTGTTAACTGCACAGAGGATCACATTTTCTTCTTCACGAAAACCAAACTACAAGTTCCAAGATCTGGGTGCCGGTCTCACGAGGTGGCCGGGACCAAGTGAGCTCAGGGACTGATGAGCACTCCTTGGGAGAGGATGACTTCTGTCTTCCTCGGACAAGTTTGCTCACTTGCCACAGCTGAGGAGAGAGGAGGCAGCATCTAACTGGCTGGTGGGCACACAGATTATTCAGTGTCTCCAAAGAGGACTGGTGGGTGGAATCTCCACAGATCAAATTGTGTCTCGGCTGGTCCTGAGTGCTGCCAAAGCCACTGGCTTTGCGGTAGCATCAGCGTCTGCCAGAAGGGACGCCATGGTGGGTTCACTTGGGACTGCCAACCACCCACATGGCTTGAAGTGAACCCCTTCACCCTGCTGTACTTCAGTTTCTACATCTGCAAAGTTGAGGGGACCCGGGAAGGAGCCCCCTGGGTGTTCAGTCATGAACTAACTATGCCTGCAGGATGTGGGCCTGGAGTAGTCCAGAAATGTTCAATAGAAACGGTGGTTGAAATAGGAGGAATACGATCTTTTCCAATTGTATTTTCTCTGGCTCAGGACCAAGTATTTAACTCCTTTCTTACCTTCGTGTTATAGCCTATTAGATATTTTAAACGAGCTCTTCCCCGTTGTCCATGTGTTTATCTGTTTGTGCTGTGAGCCATTCAAGGACAGGGACAGTTTTGAATAGGTAATACATTTACATGATTCAAAAGGAACAAAAGAGAATATAGTGAGGCCTGCTTTTCCCAGCCACCCACTTCCCCTTCCCACTGGCAACCAAATACTATTGTTTTCTTGTGTCTCCCTCCAGAATTGCTTTATGCATGCACTAAAAAACACATATGTGTTTTCCCTCCTGCTGATCTCAATATCTTTTATGGAAAAATGGTGGTGTAGTACATGCATTGTTCTGCATTTTCCACTCAATACTGTATCTTGAAGCTCTTTTTACATTCCTTGGTCTTTTTTATAGCTTCATGGTATTCCATTTTATATATATGCCATAATTTATTTGAACAGTCCCAAATTGATATTTAGGTTTTTAATCTTGTGATATTATAAATAATACTGTAATGAATAATCTGATGTATACATGATATTGCAGGTGTGTGTACGGTGTGTGTGTGTGTGAAATTTCGAGTTAATGGAAGAAATGGTAGATATTGTTTAGTGTGATCTGGGAAATGCCAAGGGGGTATCTCCCACCCAGACACTTATCCCACCGATTTCATTTGATTTTTCCAAATTCTACATTTGTAGTCATTCGTTTGCTGAAGATTTTGTCTCTTATCCAAACACTAACCAATTAAGCCTCAACAGTCATTTGAACTCTATTATGAATTATTAGTCCTGTGAGCAGTTTTGCTGTGGTGATCCCACGCTCCGGCTTCATACATTTGTGTGGCTTTGGCCACCTTCAGTGGGACACAGACTGATTTTTTTTCTCCTTTGTGGTCATCCAGGGAATGAGAAAAGACAGAGGGCAGACATGAGCTGGCCTCATATGGCATGGCAGAAACATGGCTGATTGAGTCACTCTGGGGGCCATCCTGTCCATCCCAGAATATTTGGCTTTGAAATGTGGGTTTGAATCGGGGGAGTTTGTTTTTGTAGACCTAGGCCTTGAAGATACAAAGCACAAATAGGCGTCCCTAAGTCACCTATTGTAGTAAGACTTATCATATGCATGTGCTGAGGGTTGGGATGCATTTCTGCCTTGGATATGAGAGTTGTGTAAGTTTCAATAATAGAACATCACTTCCAGGTAGGTGCATGGGATCAGCCCATGTCACAGTTCTTAAGCCATGTTTTCCTAGATATTATTTCCTTGATTATTTGAAAGTTGACGGATAGTTCCTCAGACTTATGTACAACTTACTTGGCTTTCAGTTAAAACTAGGCCAGCTAAGGCCTCATACATCTTTAACTTGCAATATCATGGCTTATATAAGCCCCACAAGACCTCATATCATGTTGGTACTAGGATAAAGTATTCCTTAATCTCATAAAATATTAGTGAAATTTCCTTGCACTGCAGTGTGTGTAGGTGTGTGTACATGCATGTGATATATGTAACCTGAGTGGTGGCCAGAATGCCTGCTCGGTTGGGTTGGATGGATATATAGTCCAGAGTGCCTGACTCTCAGTCCTGGCTTTATATTGGCATTAGGATCCATAGCAAATTATTGAACATTTTTGTCACTTGTGTTGTCATCTGTAGAATGGGTTGATGATAATAATACCTTCCTGAGACATTCTGAAGATGAAATGAGTTATTATATGTAAAGTGCTTTGATCAGTGCTTGGCACACAGTAAATGTTCAATACGTGATAGTGATTATTATCATCAAGCTGCTCTACGTGATACTGAGAATGCTTAGTGGAGGAGAAACAGTGGTGTGTATAAATACTGGGTGGGGATTTGGTGTTGAGAAATTGCACCAGTTCTCTCCTCTCTCTTGCCTCCTCACTTCTTCAGGGGAGCCTGGAGATGGAATAGCTAGATCAGGGTGACTTGGATGTCCGTTGGACAAGAGCAGGCCCTGGGGAAAGAACCCAGGATGTGGAAGGAAGGTTGGCCAGGCAGCGAGTGGGTTTCAGGAAAAGTCCAGGTGCGGATGAGTCAACATGGATCCACATGGGGCCAGTCAGGCTGCTGGCGCCATGCTGCCCATGGCGGGGCTGGGTTTCTCAGTGGAAACTGACAAGAGGAGGCAGACTGGTGGGCCCGGAGAAACTGTACAACTCAAGTCTCAGACAAAGGGCTAGCTTTTGTACCTTCTAAAGAACGCTGCAAGCCAATTAAAAAAGTCCCAAACCCCATAAAAAGGGGGAAAGGATATGGACAGTTTGCAGAAAATGAAAGAGAAATGGCTCCTAAGGACCTGAAAAGCTACTCAGCCCAACCCAGAAGAAGAAAAATGCAAATTATGACGACAGTGAGATTTTATTTTTCACCTGTCAGATTGGCAAATGTAGAAGAGTTTGATAATACTAAGAAATGGCTCTCTGCCAATTGGTACAACTTCCGTAGAAAGAACTTTGTTAATATCTGTCAAAATGTAAATGCAAATGCCTTTGACCTAGCAGTCCTACTTGTGGCAATGCATCCCACATACATATTCTCAAATGTGTGAAGTGATCCATGTAAAAGATTATTAATTGAGGCATTGTTTGTAGTAGCAAAGTTTTCAGGACATTCTGAAAGTCCACTAATAGGACTGGTTAAATAAATAATGATGCATCAATTTAATGAAGTACTAACAGCTGTCGACAAGAATGAGGGAGTACTTTGTTTATAGATACGAACTTCAAGATTTCTTGTTTAATGAAAAAGAGCAATGTGCAGAAAAGCATGTCTAGTGGGCTACTATTCTCTTAAAGAAGAAAAAAAAAGACTACATATGTACTTCCCCTATCATATGTATATATGCATATGCATAAAATAGGTAATAATGTGTCTATTGAGAAGGGAATTGGGAACTGGGGCTCGGGGATAAGTGAGAGAGAAACTCTCCACTTTGTACTATTTATAGTGTTTGAATTTGAATCATATTCATTCATTACCTATTCAATCTTTTTAAAAAATAAGAATATTGCAGCCTGCTCTCTAATACACCCATTGAATTTAATTTGAAAAAGTGTGTTATAAAATATTGATTAATGCAATTACTTAATCCCACACCACCCTCCTCGTCCTGTTCCATTTGATACTCACCTGTATTTGAATAAATTTGATGTCCCAGGAAGATGCTACAGGTTTATCCTATAGCTCCCTACATCCCTGGAGTCCATACTCAAGTACTGCTAGACACGCACCACCCCAGGATGAAGTTGTAGTGGCATGAGCAAGGCTTTAGGAAAGACAGAGCTGAGTTTGAATCCTGCCTGTATTACTCATTGGCTATGTCTTGGTGAGTTGCCTTACCTCTCTAAACCTCAGCTTTTGATCTGTAAAAAACAAAACCAAACCAAACCTGTTAACTATTGCATCATGAAGTTGATCTTGGCTATAGGATCTCAAGTATTTAAGAATCAAATTCATTAATAACAACAGCTTTATTGTGGTCCACTGCATCCATGTCCCGACGGGCCTCTGTCAGAATCACAGTGGAGCTGGCCAAACTCAGCTTTGCGCCTGGTTTCCCTGAAGCACTTAGACATGACCCAGGGCCACGATTCTCTGGTCCCTGCTAGCCTGCTGGAGTTGGTCTCTGTCCTTCCCAGCTCAGCCGATTCTCCCTCTCAGGTACCCTCGGCTTGACCCTAAGAATGCTCCTCTTTTGTGTCCAAAGTCTCTGGCAGCTTTTGGACAGGCTTCGTTATTTTCTCATGGTTGAGAGAAAGGGAGTTCCTTTAGCGTGGGGGTAAGGGAGCCAGGGTGTGGTGTCCGGAGCACTGGGGACCTAGTGACGATCACACTTCTCTTGTGCGGATTCGTGCTTGGTGCACAAGGATAGGGATTTCTCTCTCCTCTCTCTCTTCTTCCAACTCCCACTTACCGGGGGTGAATTTCAGACCCCTCTGCTAACTCTTCAGCATGGTTTGATTTGACTTGATGTGATTTACAATCAAATGTACCTAAAATGTATCTGTGTCTTGCCAACTGTTTACTTAAGCAACTACGGGGGACGTGTTACCAAGTGACATCAAGCAGCTCTGAGGTGGCTTGTTTTATAGTCAGTCTGAGCAACGGTAGAAGGTTCCGGTTTATATGTGTCCATATACTTGAATGGGAGAAAAATTCATATACGGTCAATAGCTTAGTTGCTATGGTGAGATGGAATGCTTTTTGAAAAAGTTTCTCTTTAAAGTCGAAGCTTAATCACTTTTAAGGCGGAGGAAAAACAGAAGGAGGAAAAAAAAAAAAAAGCCCCAGACTGTGGTAGGCTAGATTTCCCCCAGATATTATTGCTGCTTCTGTCTCTGCCGCGGAACATAACAGCTGGTGAGTAGAGAGAAACTGGAGAAAGATCTTTTTTGCCTTTAATCCAGTATGCTGTTTTCCTGTGCCCCGTTTTACTGTAATTCTCAGCGGCCGCGGGACAAAAGCTGTTGACTGATACATGCAATTACCTCCTCTAATATTGCTCTCAACTGTCGGCCCTGACTGACGAAAGTGGATGAGGTTTAGTTAAGGTCTGGGAAAACACTCTTTTAATAAAAGCCATTCCCATCTCTATGATCACCTCCCTCCCTCAGACCTTTTCATCTCTTTTCTGGAAAGATAAGGCCTGGTGATGGAAAGTTAAAAAGTGGTGCTGAACTTGGACGTTCACGACGCCACCATTTACCCCATAAAAACTCTCACAGCGTGTGTGTGCCTGTGTGTGCATGCGAGTGTGTGCAATTTGCATTTGAAATCCGGAGAATCAGTCTGGGTCGCTGGGCAGGTCTTTCCCAGGAAGAATAAGGGGGTGATTTGAGGAAGTTAAACCAGACCCTCATTGGGTTCAGACCTCATTTGGTTTTCGTAGGCAAAAGAAAGCCCTGCGGAGGTATTCCCTTCAGGGTCGTCCCGCGGCAGGGTGGACACGGTGCTCTAGCTCCTAATGGAGGACGGGCCCCGCCGAACTGGGTTTAATAAACTGTGGATGGAAACCTTCTCCTTCCCACTGACGCAGTGCTGCACGTAGCCTCCTCACAGAGCGCCACCCTCAGAAGAGGGAGTTGAGATCCTCCTGGGGAGCCCCTGGGCAGCCCCCCTGGGGGGGGGAAGAGGGGCGGAGCTAGTGAGATGAGAAGAATTCCTAGTTCACACAGGAAGGAGGGTAAGACACAAAGTGAGGACGATGCCCTGTTTACAAGTGTGGTTTGGAAGCCTGAGGTGAAACTATGGAAAGATGTCCCTATAAAAACTGAGAACTGTGTGGATTGGACTGGGTTCCTGTCATTTTGAAAGGCCTGCTGGTGGTTCTGAAGGCAAACTGCTGGCCACGGAGCCGCAGCTCGTCGCCAGTTCTATTTAGGAGGCCTGGCGGCACCTTGCGAGAGGGCCTTACGGATCCCTTTGACTGGGGCGCGCAGGCCCGGGGGGGTGGGGGGGGGCTGAGGAGGCTGCCGTTTGTTCGCAGGCCCAGAAGGGAGCCAGCGCGGGTCCGAAGGCAGTCCGCTCCCTTATCAGAGAATGAGGTAGCTCTGTCCTATCAGTTTTCCCTGGTGTTGGCACTCAATTTTCATAATACAATTTGTAATGTGATAAGGTCTACACATTATTAATAGTAGCAATAGCGTGGCAAGGTTATTCCTATGCAGTTTTAATAAAGAACAAAGGGCCGTGCTGCCGATGAAGTAAAATTATCTAGGATTTTAGAACCAGGGCGCGCCCCGTTCCTCTTTTTCAAGTATGTGCAGACTGTTTACTAAAAAAAAAAAAGCTGCTCTTAGAGATAAAGCCACCTCTGCCTCCACCCCACCGCACCCGCATTGATATGGAGACTCTACGGCCGGTTCACACCTTGTTTGCCTCCTGTAGGTGTCGCGGAGAATGTCAGCAGGGTCAGAGGAGAACAGCAATCTGACTCAACAGACATTTATTGCACTCCTGCTGTGTGCCAAGAAATGCACGGAGATCTGGACGTGTGTAAGTAACACGGGAGAAGAAAAGGCTCATCGTCCAGGAGCCCTCGCCTGCGGGGAGAGATGGAATTTCAGCCTCAGGTGGTGGACTGTTGACCAGCTACCAGGAGGTGAGTCCACAGAGGAAGAGGAGGAGATAGTTAAATGTGGCTAGGTCAAGGATGGCTTCCTGGAAGAAAGAGATGCTCCAGCTTTGTAACTAAGTGACTCCTTCCTTGGCACGCTTTACAGTTTCTCAGAGGCCACTGCTCTCTGTGCAAGGGATGACACAAATCCCACGGGAAGTGGTGTCTCCCATAGGGCACTAACACCCCAGTCATGCAGACAGGCATGCACACAGATCATGGCATCGTGGTGTGATGGCACAGGGACAGCAGTGTGGCTCTGCAGGGGCACAGAGGAAGAAGGGGATGACCTGCTTCAGCTTTCCTGGTGACGAGGGGCTCCCCTGCTTTCCTGTGCTGATAGCCGGGGATTACACTGTGCTTTTCCTCTACCGGGCCTGGCTCTAAGTACTCTGGACATAGCAGCACACACCATCTTCACACAACCCTAATGAGGTCACGAAGGCAGAGAAAAGTGTCTGGAAGCACAGTTAGGGCCAGGACCGGAACTTGGGCTGCCTGGCTCCCGAGTCCGTACTTGTCACCTTTCACTATTCACCCTCCAATGGGGAACAAGCTTCATTCTGGCCTTTCCTTAGGCTCCGGAGACTGAGCCTACTGTCTGAACTGGCTTCTGGGGAGAAGGCTAAGGAACTTCTATGCAAAGAATTTTGGAGAGGGGAATTTTTTTTTTTTTTAAGTTGTTGAATCCTGCTCCCAACCCCCATCCTCCCACATATAATCACATGTGCATTCACACCTACACAACTCGAATATACCCTTTTTCTCCTCCATGGGCCCCAACTCTGCCTTTGCATCAAAATCACCCAAAGCTTTAAATAAAATACGGCTGCTGAGGCCCCTTCCTGGATATTCTAAATAATCATATCTGGGAGCAGACCCTGAGCATCTGTTTTTTCCATGTTTTAAGAAAATTAAATGACATGCATGCCCAAAGTAAAAATTCACAGTACACAAAGAAAGTCTGTACCCCTTCTATCCAGGCCTCAGTCCTTCCTTTCAAAGGCGAACACTTCCAACAGTGACTTGTGATCTGTTTTCTTCCAGAAAGCAATGATCACACATATCCATCTGTTATTTTTCCTTTTTTTTGGCTGGCTACAGTGTCCTTTATTGATAGTACATGACAAGGCAGTTCTCCCCAAGCCCCTCCCCTTCTTCAGGGGGTCTGGAATGGAAACCGTGTAGAGGTCAGAAGATTCTCAGTGTGTTGGGGGAGAAGTTGGGGCAAGGACTCCCTAGCAGCCGAAGGCCCCTCTCTTCCTCTTGCTCTTGCTGGGGCTGGTGGTCCAGGGGGCTCTTACTCTTTGGAGGCCACGTAGACCACAAAATCTACCACTCAGTCGCTATAGCCAAATTCATTGTTGTGCTAGGAAATGAGCTTGACAAAAATGGTCATTAAGGGCAACGCAGCCCCAGCATCAAAGGTGGAAGAGTGGGTGTCACTGTTGAAGTCACAGGAGACCAGCTGATCCTCAGCGTCGCCCAGGATGCCCTGGAGGGGACACTCTGATGTCTGCTTCACCACCTTCTTGATGTCGTCGTATTTGGCAGCTTTCTCCAGGTGGCAGGTCAGATCCACGACTGACATGTTGGGGGTGGGGACATGAAAGGCCATGCCAGTGAGCTTGCGGTTCATTACAAGGATGACCTTGCCTACAGCCTTGGCAGCACCAGTAGAAGCAGGGATGATGTTCTGGGTAGTCTCTTGGCCACCACACCACAGCTTCCCAGAGGGGCCATCAACAGTCTTCAGGGTGGCAGTGATGGCATGGACTGTGGTCATGAGTCCCTCCATTATGCCAAAGTTGTCATGGATGACCCCTGCCAGAGGGGCCAAGCATTTGGTGGTATAGGGGGCATTGCTGACAATCTTGAGAAAGTTGTATATTTCTCATGGTTCACACCCATCACAAATATGGGGGCATTAGCAGGATGGGCAGAGATGATGACCCTCTTAGCTCTACCTTTCAAATGAGCCCCAGCCTTCTTCATGGTGGTGAAGACCCCAGTGGACTCCACAAGGTACTCAGCACCAGCATCACCCCATGATGTTGGCGGGAACTTTCTCTTAGAAGATGGAGATGGGCTTTCTTTTCTTTTTTTAAAGATTTTATTTATTTATTTGAGACAAAGAGAGAGAGAGCACAAGCAGGGTAAGCTGGAGAGGGAGAAGTGGCTCCCTGCTGAGCAGGGAGCCCAATGCGGGGCTCGATCCTTGGACCCTGGGATCATGACCTCAGCTGAAGGCAGGTTCTTAACCGACTGAACTTCCCAGGTGCCCCAGAGGTGGGCTTTCTTTTGATGACAAGTTTCCTATTCTCAGCCTTGACTGTGCCATTGACTTTGTCATGGGTGGAATCATACTTGGAGCATGTAGACCATGTATTTGAGGTCAATGAGAAGGGGTCATTGGTGGTGACAATGTCCACTTTGCCAGAGTTAAAAGCAGCCCTGGTGACCAGGTGCCCAATATGGCCAAATCCATTTACTCTGACCTTCACCATCATATCTTGGGGATGCAGCTGGCACAGCACAAGAAGATGCTGCTGTCTGTTGAATGGGGAGGAGCAGAGAGCCCCCATCTCTTATTTTCCAACCTCTAGATGATTGTGATGAATAGTCGGGTGAGAATCTCTGACTTGGGCCCTGCTCCACCCACCTCAGAGATGCTTCCTCTGTGGGAAAGGAGGGCAGGAAGAGGGAGGCTTAGGAAGTGGGGAGTTTTCTGAGTAGATGAAGGAGAAGGAGAGCCAAAGGGCAGAGCCCAGAGAAAGCCTCCTCAGGGCAGCACACTGCTGCAGAGTGAAAGAGGTGACAATTCCTCTAACACACATTGAGTACTAACTGCTAAGAGAGGCACAGTGGCAAGACATAGTCAGAAGTGAGTGGGAATCGATAAGGAAATGTCTTCTGGAGGAGACCTGAGAAGTGTCAAAAATGAAAGAAAGGGTATTTGGGGTGGAGAGAATGACATGGGATGTGAATGCTCATTTGCCCATGTATTCCAGGTATTTTTTTCTTCAGTTCTTAGGGATGCAGTGGGTGTAATTGCAAGACTAGGACACACTTTGGTGTCAGGCTGCCTTGGATCACAGGGGTTGAATATATAGTAGGTGCGGCGAGTCGTACAAGAGGCACTGGGGAGAGAAACACAAAGGAGACATGTCCGTATGTTCAGTCTCTGGGGAAGACAGACATCCAGAAACCCAACTGCAGTGTGACAAATGTTTTCCTAATGGTGGGTAAGTGCAAGGTGTGTAGAGGGTGGAATAGGACTGAAAACTCCTGGGACTTCTTTTAAGAACTGAAACAGGACCTTGCTGGCTCGAGTCTTGCAATAGGTCATATGTTTTTGGTCACCAGATTCTGCAAGGGGTAGAAACTGATCTGCCACAGACAAATTTGGGGACATCTAAGGTTTGGTTGACTTTGGTAAGCACTTGGTCATAGTTTTGTGGTCTGTTTGCTTTCCAGAGTCTCCATGAGTCACACGAAGACACAAGTGGTGTGCCTGCATACCTGTTTGATAGCCCTTCCTCTTCAAAATGCAGGCTAAGCCTGAGTTAGAAATCAAAGACTTAACTGAGTTTTATTGTTTTCAGGACTTTTACAATCGCTTTTCTATCTTCCTAATGATACATTTTCATATTCTGAAGACAACGTGTATCTGGAAAGGATCATTATGTACTCAAATCATAATTTTTTTTATGGATAAGAAGGAAATTTTCATGTTGTACCCCAAACTAGCCCAGATTGGGTTTCAGATCTTTTTCTGAATAAGAAAAGACTGTAATAGGAAGCATTGTGAATCTTTTTCTTTCTTCTTTCTTTCTTTTCTTTCTTTCTTTCTTTCTTTCTTTCTTTCTTTCTTTCTTTCTTT